>NC_056732.1:713733906-713741532 GCF_019279795.1 Protopterus annectens | reverse complement strand
TTTTGGGTTTTTGGCAGGGCTCATGCTAGCCATGAATCTCATTCGCACTGTATCTAAATGAGGCAGGGGGGCCATTTTGTTCACTGGTTTACATAGTTACTTTTTCTGAGATGCCCTTTGTCCTTTACCATGCTCAGACTGTGATGCAAATCATGCCATCTTTCATAGGAGGCAGAAGAGGCTTCTAGCCAACCATAGCTCATTTCCCTCACAAGTACTAACATTACATTAAACATATTTAGACTAATCTCACACTAGAATAGCTTAATGGTACCACGGCCACAATGTCCCTGTCCTGATGAGGCTGTGGTTAAGGTGTTCAAGGGTAATGAGGCTGAGATTGCCACACCAAAGGAGGTTCTGGAACTCACTGGCAGATGGCTCACTTATATTGTCTAAGGTAGCCCAGACACAGCTAGAGCAGCTGAAGGAGGCTCCAGTGAAGAGAGCAGTTGGCCTGTATACAGTCTGGATGGAAACCCTCCTAGGGCAGATCACAGATTTCTTTGATGGCAGGTCTCTACTATTAGGCCAAAAAGGGGATAGCATGGTCTGTACCACCATCGACTCTAATCCATGACTTCATGATGGATCTCCAACATCCCTCTGGCCAAAGATAGGAGACAATGTGCCAACTCCTCATACCCTAACCTATCCCAGCCATATGAGCTCCTCTTCTAGTCTTCTACTCCATACCCTGTGTAACATCCAAATATCCCATCTCAATGCATCTCCCCCTGTCCCTGTCAATCCATTGTCTCCCAGTCTGAGCATATCCACTTCCATCCTTGGATTTCTCTGCTGTTTGGTGTTTGCCTGTCTCTTCTTGCACACTTTCCTAATCAGCACTCCTACCATGCTTTCTACTTCTTTTATTTCTGCACACTCTTATATGCTGCCATTCACAGGTGACCCTGTGCTTCTCCCCCTTTTCATACTTTCTTTTCATGCATCCAAAAAGTGTCCACATATGTGAACACCATAGCAACAAGGCTGCAAATCCTTAATGACTATTTATGTTTATGTAGCATTTGGTGCTGTCCCTGCTGAAGACTGGAGTAACATGCACAGCAGCTGCTAAAAGCAGTTTTTTTATATAAAACTATGTCAGCCTGAGATCACATGCTCTTTTTTCATGAGATCATACACTGTAGTAGTCAGCCACTCTGTGGCTTGCGCTTCTGTGGATGTAGTTCTCTGCATGGCTGTATCTACTTGCAAACTTTCACTTCCAAGTCCATTTGTATAGTTGATGTGTGACTCACTGGTGTACCAAGAAGCACAATTACCTATACATAAGCACTATACATTTTCATTTCAACAAATTTAACATTAACCAAGCATGTTAATGCAACTGTGGGTAAGGCCATGACAACTTGGTTTACCAATAAAAAATATTTCAGAGGAAAGGTATATGGTGGAACTATATAAACCATTCTTCAGACTGTTTCTAGAATGCAAGAAAGCTTTCTATATCTATAATAGAAGTATCCTAACAAAACCTGCGTGTGTTCAAACAAAGTTTACAAAAAGCATTAAATCTCCGAATATCTACACTTGTAAGAAGAGGTGTCAAAATTAAAATAATTTCCTATTCATTAT
This sequence comes from Protopterus annectens, assembly GCF_019279795.1. Taxonomy (NCBI): domain Eukaryota; kingdom Metazoa; phylum Chordata; order Ceratodontiformes; family Protopteridae; genus Protopterus; species Protopterus annectens. The sequence goes on along the minus strand of NC_056732.1, from coordinate 713,739,930 downwards.
AGGTATTTAAGAGGGAAGCTGATATCTGATTGTAATGTTTGATGTGAATATCAATGATAAAATTTAAAAACATAATTGTATGCTTAAAATAAATAATTTCATAGGCGTATTCTAGGCTTACTAAAAACTAGGGCCTTTATAAGTCTATATGTGCAGCCCAAATGTGACTCACAACTTTGATTTGTACAGGGGGTGATTTATTGACTGCCTCTATCCGTCAGGGACATAGCAGCTATACCAGGGGTGAACTTCCTATAACCCATCCATTAGCCCAAGTTGCACTTGAGATAGGGATGAACTCTGCCTCACATGGATGAGTAGCCTGTTCCAGAGAGTGGGAATTCACTGACAAATATATTGGTCTGTCTAACATGTCATATTTATTTTACAAGTAACTTCCAGGTCTTTTACTCTAGTAGTTTGGAAGCCATTTGTTTGTGGATATGCAAAAGATCCATTAAAACAGGGTCAAGGGATGCCTTGTATGCCAGGAAAAGATCACCTCTCAGAAGTATGTACGATACAGATTAAAGAGATAGGGCTTTGAGGTGATTAGATTAGGACAATGTGTCTACTCCATGCATTCTTTTTACAAAGAACTTTTGAGGATGTTCCATTTGCTGCATGTGTCTGGTCAGGTACATTCCAAAGGGGGCATTATACTCTGCAATGGGTCTGATGATGGCCCAGTACAGTGGCATGACTACCTCTCTGGACCTAGATGTCATGCCCTTGCTTGTAAGATGAGCAACACAGAAGGATTTTCTTAATGCCTTGGACACATGTTGGTCATAGGCTAGGTTACTATCTACACAAGTTCCCAGATCACTGACAAGTGAACCAACTTTTAAGGGTGTTTTATTGATGTAGTTATCCGGGGGGGGGGGCAGACTTTCCAAACAGTACTATAATTCATTTCTTGATACTGAGTTTTAAGCCATGGTTTTGACACCAAGTGTTTGCATGTATTAGAGCTTCATGAAGAGAGTGTTTTTGTCTTGGGGGAATTCAGTGAGTACTCCTAATTTGCAAACATCTGCAAACTTGATTAGCCAGAAGCATTCGACATTGGCTTGAACATCCAAGAGGTAGATAAATAGAACTCGACCTTGCACAGAACCCTGGGGGACTTCTCTGGTGACTGATCACTTTACGGAGGTGACATCATTGATTCTAACATCCTGGATCCCACCAGTTGGCCAGCTAGCTATCCAGCATGTCATAAAAGGATTTATACCTAGCTCTGTAAGTTCATTGACAATGTCAGAGTGGAGTATTGTATAAAATGCTTCTGCCTTAATGATGTTTCCAAAGAGGTCTACCAGATTCAGTAAGCATGACCTTCCTTTGAGAAAGCCAAAGCAGGATGGATCCAGTGTCTGGAGGTCTCCTATGACCTTTTGGATAATTTCCATCATAATTCTTTCCAAATTGCAATAAGACTAGCTACAGTAAGGGGTTTGTAATTTTCAGGATCTGTTAAAGGTCCTCCCTTGTAAAGGGGGATGACCATCACAGTCCTCCATCAACAGGCACAAAGCCAGTTTTTAGACTGTAGTTAAATAAGGACTCCAGGGGTCCCTTCAGGAGGCATCCAAGGATGTTATTGTGACCACCTAAGGCCATGTTCTTGGTTTTAGTGAGAGCAGCCAGGACATGCTCCCTAGACATAGCTGAAGAATTATGCTGACGGACATTTTGGGAGTGACAGTTAGTAGTAAGAGGAAGGTAAAGTTGGAACTACATTTGTCCATCAACAGGTTTACTACATCACCTATCTCTCTGAATTTAGCACCATTAACTACCAGTTTAGCTATTCCTGTGAGCTGTCATTTCTGACAAAGATGTCGAAGGCATTATAGTTATCTTTCACATGAGAGAATATCTTAACTTTAAAGTTGGCTTAGCTTGACCTAATTAAATCTCTTAGTGGCAGTGGCGACTGGTGACTTCAAATCAAATGGGGGCTGCAGGAGACAGCTGAATGGGTGGAGCCAACAGGAAGGAGTGTGGTCAGTTAGACAGGGGAGGGGCTATACACAGAACCACAAAATCTGGGACTTAAATACACTGCCCTGGGTGCCAAACTGTCATTATGAGAGTCCAATCAAGACAAAATTAAGTGTAGAAGAAAAAGAATATTTCAATGCAATATCTAGATGGAAACAAACAGGTTGTTTAGCATGAAAAAAATAAATTACTTTTTAAATACATTACTGAAATGCCAGTCAAAGGCAATAATAAAAAAGCAGCATTCAGCTCAAACCACTTCTCCTTGCACTGCAGTTCTAATTATAATTTATTCAGCTTTATAAAAGTACCAAGTAACATGCTGAAAGTAGCAATCTCTGATATCCCCACTTGTCAATGTTTCTTATCCAAAAAAGACCTGCTGCCTGACAACAACTATCTACTTGTTTCATGGGGAAAACATGATCAAAGTAAAAAATGAACAGCAAACAAGAAACAAGCTCAAGATAAATTGCTTAAAGGATTACTGCACAGGTTATGGACCATACAATAGATTGGCATTCTGTTTAGTTTATGGGAAAAGCCTGCAAAGATGACTGCAAGTCTCCAACAAATGTAATGACCTTCTGAAAATACTGTAATCCTGTCCTTTATTACAAATACTGTTATATGCATTTCAATACTTGAGGCTTATACGTTATCTAGTTATGTAAATATTCTCTGCATGGCAACAACAAAAAGGCTTTCAATGTTGGTAATTAACAGTATGCTTATTAAAGCTTAATTGCATCTTACAATCTCAGACATGGTTACCTAATGATCATTAAAGCATTGCTACTTAAACACAGACCATGAATAAGAAGCATAAAATCAACAGTATAAAAATATGACAGAAAACGAGAACGTTCTGCAAAATCAAGGACAGATGTCTACCTTAGATGGGGGGACACTCTGCGCACTTACTGCATAACTGCTCCTTGCCTTGCTTGGACACATCCAGTCACTACATGGGGGAGTGGGTTGTAACAAGTATGTCACAAATTTGAAATGTCACTGACTGACGGTGATGGCCTTGACACATTTGTCATACCTCTCAACCTCAGAGCAAGAAATCTGGACAAATCCATAAATAGAAGTGGGGCAAAGACCCAAAAATAAGGGCAATTTTTAAATATTGCTCTTATAAACTTAGAAAGATAATAGAATAGTAGTTATTGCATTAGTATGAATTTTCTGAAGGTTATGAAATCTAAAACTCAAATGTCTGTCATTATTTTCTAACTTCAATCTTTAATGATTTGTCACTAATTTGCGAGAAAATCACAATTTTATTGAAAACGGGCCAAAAATGTGATGCAAAAATATAAAACAGCCACACGATACAGCTGGCCAACTGTCAAAGAAGGGACACTTTTTAATATCAGTGCTGTTAACTTGAGCAGCTGACAAAATAAGAGCATCTACATGCATTTCTGAAATAAAAGTAATGTACAACTCTGACCATTACAATTTTTAATTGTAAACCCTCCACATTTTCTTCCAAAATTGCCATTTTACGGAGGGATTATTAGGGGAGAGCAACATTTTGAGCCAAACATCAAGGAAAGTTGAGAGGTTTAGATATACAGAATTCTATAAAGTGATTTATTTGTTTGTACATCTCAACCTCTTAATGCAGGAAATCTGGGCAAGGCCTAATATATTGGAGGGACATACCAACAGTACTAAAAATTACTCTTGTATAAAACTTAGACAGTTGATAGAATAACAGTTCTTGCATTAGCATGCATTTTTCTGAAGGGTATGAAGTCTGAAACTAATGTCTGTCATTATTAAGTGACTTAATTCCCAAATAATTTGCCAGACAAACACAAATTTTATGATTAACAAACCAAAAATAAGAAGAAAAAATCTATTCATTATGCAAAAATATGGACAGTTGAGAGGTATAGTTCAGCTGGGGCTGTCCGAGTTTGCCACCCTTCCCCCTCACAAAATCATGGCTGAATGGGGCCTCCCCTTCAGCCATTCCAATGTCCCATTACTATTTCACCCCATTTACCATAAACACTTTAATATGCATACTGCTTTACTTCTACGATGATTTGGATTTCATTTAAAAGTTTTATTTTACATTTTACAGCACAGACACTAATGGACATCTGCTAAACAAAGCAATGCACTGCAATCTCACAATGAAAATAGGCTTAGCTTTAAAACTTCTCAGGCCTTAAAATTCACATTCATTGAAACAGCACTGAAACCCACATTCAAAGAAAATACATCTGGCCAGTGGCAGATAAAAGATTCACTTTGGACTGTTTTCAAATCATAGTCCCTTTGCACACGAAACATACATGTGTTCTTTGATGCACCTTGTTGATTGTATTAAATTATATTCTTTGTATAATACAATACAGTTGTTAGAGGGTATTGTAAATTTATTGTTTTGAACATTTTTCCAGTAAACAATGAAACAAAATGCATGCACCAATAATGACAAAACTTCCCAGTTCAGAACATTTCCATCATAAAAGTCTACTCAAACTTCTACAATCTACTAGTATCAGTAAATATGTACAATCCCTACAGAAGTAAAAGTCATCTAAATAATTCCACATTAAAGAGATCTGTAACCAATGAAGAGGTTGCTGCTAGCAAACAACTTCATATTTCATTATTTCATCTACAAATAAAGTGCCTGTTGCCCTTGACAAATACATTGCCTATGTTACATTAAAAAAAAATGATAAGTAATATTGCACTAGGGAATGGATGGCAAACACAATAGATTCATAGTTACTAGGTATCTCTGCCAAAGAGGACTGCAGCATCCACCCCCTTTAAAAGTACAACACAGTACAGTATCAGCAATGCATCTACATACTTTGGGAGTAGAACCCACAGCATTCTGCATCAAAAATAAGTACACTACCTGTTGTGGTATTAACAATGCAAGCAAACTCAGCATAAGCAGCACTAAACTTCTCTTCCCCTGAAGCTCTCAGCTCCTTGTAAAATCCACTCAACTGTATCTCTCAACTTTGCAGCACAAGAAATCTGGAAAAAGCCAAAATGCATGGGGGGGACAAAAGCCCAAAAAACAGAGACACGTTTTAAACATTGCTTGTATAATCTTGGAAAGTTGCTAGAATAAAATGCTGTGTTATCACCATGCATTTCACTGCCAAGTCTTGAACCCAGGACCCTGTGCACTACAGTTAGAGCAACATACCACTATGCCAAATAAGCTGCTTCTTGAAAGATAGGAAGACTGAAACTTAAATGGCTATCATTTAGTGAATTCAGTTCTCACCATATCTCTCAACCTCTTAGCACAAAACACCCGGATAAAGCCAATAATGAGGGAATACAGCCCCAAAAATAGTGACAAATTTCAAATATTAATCTTATAAACTTAGAAAATTGCTAGAATAAAAGGTTTTGTTACCATGTACTTTCTGAAGAATGTGAAGTATGAAATTCAAATGCCTGTCATTATTTAGTGAATTCAAAATCCAGAAAACCACATATTTTATGAGGAACAGAACAAAAATATGAAATGTTTTCACAAGTGGTGGTGGGTAGGGAATTCAGGCTCTTGCTACCTGCACCCACTGTACAGGATTTGAGTCAGAGTTATTCTTCAACCACTAGGTATATTTCCTCAGGTTTTCTCTAGCCACCAGGTACATTACACACACACACACACACACAACTACCTGCAGTTTGTCAGCTTCAAAGTCCATTGGCTTACAAATGTATAGTCCTTCCCACATTTATAGGCTTTAAAATCCCTTCCTGCAGCAAGTAAAGTCCTTCTTGCAAGAGCGAGCAGCTATTCAGCCTGCAGACATTGCAGTCCAATCCTCTTCCAGTCTATGCAGTTGTAACCACATACACTTCTGGGCATCTCTGTAGTCTGATGCCTTCTTCCTAATCTGGACTGCTGTTTAACCAGTCCGGATTCCTGCACACATGTGGGAAGTTCCGAGACTCACTATTTTTTTATTTCATGTTTTTCGTTTCTTTTTTTTTTTTTTTTTTTTTTTT